>NC_057802.1:330723329-330750745 GCF_018294505.1 Triticum aestivum | reverse complement strand
ATATATAGGCCGGAGCGTCCGCGCTTGCTTGCTTGCTAGGGTTGCTCTATTCACACAGTCTCATCCTCTTCAGATCTAAACAAGATAGCGGCGGTAACACTGTCTTTCTATCCTCACCACTAGTTACAGATCCGGACGTATCCCCCTGCGCCGGTGAAGGGGAGGAGGGGCAGCGTTTAGGCCGTCGTCGACAACGAGGGAGGAGACCCACTGCCGGCCGCACCGTTATCTCTGGCCGAGCGCCGGCGCGGGAGGTCCTCCGATCCCTTCGTCATTGACCTAGTGCGGGCGGATCCGGCCTCCCGCCGCCCACCTATCCGCACCCCGATGACCTTCAGGTATATCTTCCTTCGAAACCTCCCTAGCTCTACTTCCCCAGCTCGCTACGTTGCTGCATGTGCATCATTTTCTACCTCTCAGCCCCTCTCGATCGGATGGTCCAACGTCAGCTATCTTTTTTTCTTCTATTGTTAGAGGTAAAGCTACTTCATGGAGTCGAATCTTGTACTTGGTTCAAACAAGAAATAAAGTGGGGGTGGGGGAATTTAGTATGTACAAACAGGAAGGAAAGGGGGTGAAAGTAGTACAGACTGGTCATCCAACTGGTCTCTTGGTCGAAAAGGGAAATATAGGGGAAACGTTGTACACAATGGTATGACCAGGACTAGATTTGCTATCCACACATAGGAGTAGGTGGCTAGAGTGAACAAAAATGGGACCAACCCAGATATGTTTCTTGGATGTTTGTTTCTTGGGGCAACAAACTCTGAATCACCACTTTATGCCCCAGTTTAGGTACATGGTGCTGGACTGCTGGTACACCCACTGTCCCATGCCCTTATACCGAATATTTAGCTGTTCTTAATCTAATGCCCCTGGTAAAATGAAGCCATGCCACTGTTATAAGCCATGACAAGTTTCCCAAATGTTTTTGCCTGTAATTGTTTGAGACTCTGACTGTTTCCTCTGTAGCTTTTTGTGCAAATAGGGATATCCATTTCACCCGGTTGCTGTTGTGACCTTTTGGTGCACTGCACAAAACACTTCTTAAAAGAAGTGACTTTTGTGCTGTTTAACTGGAATGTCAGAATGGAATAGTTGGTTCATTTCGGTGGAACTGCGCAAAGGGAGATCTGTGTTCCAATCCTCATCATCCATATTGGCACCATAACCTTCCTTTAGGTAAGAATGATATTTAATGCATGTGTTCATCTCTATTTTGCGACTTCCATGAGAAAATAGTGCGATTGTTTACTAGTACACTTGTACTCCCTCACTAATTAACAAAACCAATTCTGAAATAGAGGGCCAATCATGTACTTGGTTTCACCAACTGGTGAGGAGAAAGAGAAACAGAGCATGAAGAGGAAGAAGAAGACGAATAAAGAGGAAATGGAGATCACACGATGGTACCGTCCTATGCAACCTATGATACATGGCAATGCTTTGAGCGTTGAGCTAAGTAGCACCGATTAAATAAACTAATACCTCTCTTTAAGCAAGACTACTATGTTGCTAACTTTATCCATTAAGATAATGAGGGTGCTTCTATTTGTTAGTGTATGTTTCATCAACTAGTCCCACTATTACAGTAATCTCACTCTCTCAATATATGTGCCAACAGGGATGCTCGATTTTGGTGGAACTGCACAAAAACTTTGGGTGCTTCATTGCCTCGACAGCTTCCTTCCTTTCCTGTTAGTCGCTTATCTCGGCTTCCTTCCTTCCTTCCTTTGCTGTCAGTCGCTTCGCTTATCTCGGCTTCCAGTCAAAGGAAATAGTAATTGATATGCTAACTCACACAGGTTGGTACTGGTCTTTATCCTGATTATTGTGCTTGTCATATGTATTGGTAATTTGGTATTGTGCTACTGTTTGCTGATTTCATAAAGGAGTAACTTGGAGCCTGAACTCACAGGCAAATCATTACATTGGGCGATTTCAGTAGAACTACACAAAAATATCAGATGGACACATACTTATGCTGCTACTATGTACTCGGAAGTTCACTCAGACAAGCATCGATGTTGACAAGAAGAAGTGCCTATATTCATTCAAGTATCAACCGGCGTCAACCAGTTGTCAAACTCCAAGTATTAGGAGAGTGAACACCAAAAATATTGCTTGGCGCATAGCCCAGAAAAACCCAGTCTTTGGTCCCAACTTATGCCTTTTGGTTATCGGCACATATGGTAGCGAGCTGTATGGCATGGAGTCTAAAGATTCTAGACAAGTTGGTTGACATGTATATTCATCTGGCACTTAATTAGTCTGCACGCCAGGGATGCTCCATTTCAGTTGAAATGCACAAAAAATTTGGGTGGTTCATTTTCTCAACCGCCTCCTTTCTTGTCTGCAATGTAGAATTTTGGCGAGCTACATGACCCAGATGAGCCAGTAAACTAGTTGGATGAATGTAGTGGCCAAGTTTCTCAAACCTCCCTCGGCACGAGGCCACTATTTGATGATAAACCTACAAGAAAAGTTCAGATTGTCTGTGCTGCCTCTTATGTAGTCGAAAGTTTACTTGGCAAGCATTACTTTTAGCAAGAAGTACCCCCGACTGAACACCATTTACCAGTCTGTACCCTAGGTAATTAAAGCTCATCCATGGATGATATTGGCTGTGATCTCAATCATTTGGATGCATAAACATACTGAACATGTGTATATCTGAATCTTTTTGTGAATTATCTATGAATATTGTCATGTGATCTATCAATCATTTGGATGCATAGACATGTTGAACTTGTGTATATATGAATCTTTTGAGTTGTTGATTGTGAATGTTGGCTATGAATATGAACGTGTCCTGTGAACCTGAGTTTGATACGAATGTTTACCTTTTCTGTTGTACTTGTGTGTGAACTTGTTAGTATGTCTACTGTGGGATTTGTGATGGGTGGGTGTCAATGGCACACCTTATTCCCGAGAAGAATTGCACCTGCTTTGTTAGGGTAGCAACGGCGCATCAACTCTTTTTAATCTTTTTGCTCTGTCTCCCCCTCCCGCGCTCAACCCCTGCCGTAATGTTTTCGGCCTCAAAACAAACATAGTACTGCGTTGTTTTTGGGGCTTGATGAAAAATCGAGTGTTGGTTTCTGTAGGTTGGCCCGCCCAGCAAATGGGCTGGTGGTCCACCATGAACTGGGAGGCTAAAAATACAAGTTGTATGGTGCAGAGGCAAGTAAAAAACTCCATCGAGAGCCATCCACTGAAGAAAAAAAATCGCGTCTGATGTGCTTCTTCAGTCGCGCCGCCGGCCCCCTCTTTAATCCAGTTCGCTCCATTCCCCAACCAACAGCATGGGACGGAAGTTTATTTCCCCCTCGCGCCTGCTGGGGGATTGAAGAAGAGCGGCATCGAATCCAACACCGGTGATGGCTGCTTGTCCAAGTGATTTTCAAATAAGAAACTGCATGTTTCAGACGCAGAACATTTAAATCAACAGGCACTTTTCAAACATGGATAATGGAATGCTGGAAATTTTATTCATGGTAAAAATTGGAACTAACAACAAAATAACATCATGCTGATCAACATTCATGTATAGCACATCTTCATATGATGCAAAGTCAAAAAGATATGCTATTTTCAAAATGGCAAGACAATGTTTTTTTTGAAACTGGGAATGGCAAGACAATGTTGAGTGTGCGAAAAACAGGGTAAACTAGGGACGGAATTTTTGCAAGTGTTAAATATTTTTCAACTGCACCAGTTGGAATCGAACCCGGGCAGTACAACTTTTGGGTGAGAGGGCTGCAGCCACTGGGATAGTACGGTATGTTCGAAAGAATGAAGGCGTCTTGCCCGGCTCTGGTTCTTTCCCGTCCGTGTGCGCTCGCCGTGGCACTGTCGTATGTCGTTGTCAACATGCTCAACAAACGAGAGGAATGCGGAGAGGACTATACACCAAGAGATTGACAGTGGGGACCCACCAGGTCCAAGCCGTACGCAAGCAAGTGCCCCATTGGAAAAAAAGCTTCCTCCTAATTGTATACTGACGTTGGAGCCCACGGGTTTGTCAACCTTAGTCAATTAAATTTCCAACGATGACTATCATCGGGGAGCTTTTTTTTCAGGGGTATCGGGGATCTTTTTTTGCTGTTGTTGCGGGAAAGGGGTATCGGGGATCTAGCTGGTATCATTTTTTCCAGAGGGCGAACAAGTATCAACTAGGCCTAGGTTTTGTTTTTTTAACATGCGTAGCCCACGACATACGGAGACAGTGGTTTCAACTTATTTTTTGAGGTCCATACCGGCCTATGGGCCTCCCAGCATAGGTTTTACTTTTTCTTAAAGATCAGCAGCCCAATGTATTTTTTAATAATACGCAGATCTCTGTACTATTTATCTATATATAAGAATAATAATGTTGTGTCCAATTTATGTTTTCCCTTCTAACCACATTATATATATTTATATTATTACTATTATCATATATTTTATAGAGACTTATATATACATTATAAAAACATCCCGTGTGTTATTAACTTATAAAAGTAAATGTTTAACGGAAATTGGCAAGGAAAATCCTGGTTGCTTTTGACTCACAGGCAAGGAAAATCCTGGTGATTGCGTACAAAATCTTGCGAAGATTTTAAGGACCAATGTAATAATAACGCGCTCATTTTTGTTTTGAGCAATAACTCGCTAATTTGCTAATTTTATATATAAAAATGTGTCGCTCCATTTTATTTTTTGATATTAATTTCTCCTGCTAACCTAACATTATATATAGAACGATCCCAGCTAATTCATGTATTTCAATAAAGTGGAAATGGGCCGGGATTTCTTAGAAAATATTAAATGGGGCGCATTGATGCAAAATTATTTGTTCACCAGCCCAGCAAATGGACTGTACATTCTAGAAAACATGGGTTAAATATATGCCACATTTTTGCAGGCTGACATGTGAGCCAATAGGTCGAAGCCTACGCAAGGCGTTGTCAACTTGGTCAACAAATGATTATGACATCCATAGCCATTGGATTTATATCCAACGGCCGGCATGCACCTTCACTCTCTCGTCTTCTTCCTCCAGCGTTGCCGAGACCGCCTGGTCTGGCCTCCGGCGGCTAGCAGCTCTGCTTAGCACGCATCGCTGCGAAGCGCTACCCCACCGCCGGCCAGGCTATCCCTCCATCCACACCTCCTGTTATTCTCCAACAACTGCAGCCCCACGCTGCACCAGAACCAGTTATAACCCTTTTGCTCCTCTCAATCTACGACTCCACTGCCGCGTCTTCCCATCTCGGGGTCGTTCCCGTCCAGGGCCTCGGCGTCGTCCACCGCCTCGCCGCGCTCGGTGCGGCGTGGTCAACAAACGAGAGTCATCGGAAGAGGACTGTACGTGGAGAGCCTGACAGCTGGGACCCACGAGGTCCATAGTCGCACACAAGGAAAGTTCCTCCTTATTAAGCTGAAAAAAGTTTCCTCCCCCTGACAGCTGGGACCCACCGGCTCTATCCTCGCATGGAAGGAAGTGCCTCCTTGTTATGCGAAAAAAAATATTCCTCCGGTTGACAGCTGGGACCCGTCAGATTTGGTGGCTGACTTGTGGGCCTACTAAGCGGACGTGTACGTAGGGCTTTGTCAACTTAATCAACAAATGATTCTAGTAGCTGGATCGTTGGATGTTAATCCAACATCCGTGCTCCTTCTTCGACCTCTGTTCTTGCTCCTGTCTCCCGTGGGCGCCAGTGCTGCCATACACCCGAACCAGTCAAGTTTCCCACTCCTCTCCATCTGCGACTCCACTGCCGCGTCTTCCCCATCTCTGGGTCATTCCAGTCTGGGGCCTCGCCGTCGTCCACCGGCCTTGGTGCGCTCGGCACGGTGTGGTCAACGTGTTCAACAAACGAGAGTCATCAGAAGATGACTATACGTGAGAGGCTGACAGTGGGGACGCACCACGCCCATGGACGCATGGATGCAACTGCATCCTTTTTACCCTGAAAAATAATGTTTACTCCCCCTGACTGCTGGGAGCCACCAGCTACGTCTTCGCACGCAAGGAAGTGCGTCCTTATTACGGGCAAAAAAAGACCCCCCTGATAGCTGGACCCAGCAGCTATATCTTCGCATGCAAGGAAGTGCGTCCTTATCCTCCCTGACAGCTGGGGCCCACCCGGTCGAAGCGTATGTACTGTTGTCTGTCTTGTTGGAACGTGTACGTACATACTGGTCGATCAATCGCTCTGCAACGATGTACCGCGGCTGAGTAAGTAGCGGCACATGTCATAGTAGAGCCCCCCACATAGCAGTTCAGGCTGTCCCGTCTAAACCATGTACACGTACATACAGCCACAGGGCAAAAAATATGGCCACGTACGTACATACGGGCGGGGTCTCGAGCGCGTACACGCGCATATATACGGACGGCCAGGGCTTGTGTACATGGAGAGGCAACGGACGGTAGCAACGACGTCATGTTCATCGGGCAGCGAACCTGCTGGGTCGGAATGGAGAAACAATGTCTTGTTCATCGGGAGGCAACCGACTGGGTCGGAATGCGTCGTGTTCATCGGGAGCCAACAGGCTTGGACGGAATAGCCGATCGAAACGAGGCCTGGCGAACCGCCTTGTGTTCGACCGGGCACGGTCGAACGGGATCCTGTTCACAGGGAGGGGTCTGGCGTACCGCAAAACGGAGAAAACAGACTTCACTTGGACCTCCTACGGTCGAAATGGGGTCCTGTTGATCGGGAGGGGTGTGGCGTACCGCAAAATGGAGGAAACGGACTTGTGTTGGAGTGCTACGGTCGAAACGGGGGTCCTGTTCATCGGGAGGGGTGTGGCATACCGCAAAACGGGAGTCCACGAGATACTGTTCATCTCCACCGTCGACCTCCTCCAACCTCCATGGGCTACTGTTCATCCACCGTCGACCTCCTCTAGCCTCCACCTGCAACTGTTCATCCACGGGCTCCTGTTCATACAACCTCCACCGCTCCTCCACCGGCTACTGTTCAACCAGCCCTCTCCACGGGGTCCTATCCAACCACCCCTCCACGAGCTACTGTTCATCCAGCCCTCCACCGGCTACTGTTCAACCAGCCCTCCACGGGGTCGTCCTATTCATCCAGCCGTCCAAGGGTCCTGTTCATCCACCCCCAATCGGCTCGATCGATCGGGTTCCTAGTCATCCAGCGGCAACGACCTCTACTACCACGGGGTCCTGTTCATCCACCCCCACCGGGAACTGTTCATCCAACCCGCCCAACAACGCTCACTGTTCATCAAGAGGCAGCAGGTTCGACCGGCTTTAGTTAGCAGCAGTAGCGAAGGAATCGCTCGATCGGGTTCAGTTAGCAGCCATCGATCGATCCCTCGGGTTCTGTAACGCGTAGCCTGGAGTGCAATCACTCGGGTTCAGTAGGCGAACTCCTCGCTCGGGTTCAGTTAGAGCTTAACGCCTCGCACCCACACGCGTACGGGTACGAGAGAAACGTGCATCGCTCGGCCCTCGACCACCCACCGTAACCGGGAACTCCCCGATATTTTCCTCGCCCTCGCTTCTACCACGGTTTTTTCCGTCATGGACGGCCCAAAGAATGTCATGCAGCTGCGTCTCCGGCCCGCCTAGGACAAAAAGCCCATTTTCTGTCATGATTCTTTGTCATAGAAGTAGGAGCCCACCACATCTATGACGATACCGGGTTTTGTCACAATTATCCTCATAGAAGTGTCATAAGCATGACAAAAAAATTCGTTCGGCCCAAAATTTCACGGATGTGTCTTCTTTTTTGTAGGAACGGTGCAGATGTACAATCCATGGGGTTTGGGTTCTGGCCAATCAGAACACATGACTACATCACGCGCGCAGTAGGGGGCATCGTCCACGGTTTAGTAGGCACGCGGCTTTCATGAATGAGCCATGTGTTATTTGAAAACATTTACATCAACTAACAACATGTTTTCATTTGAATGAAGACGTGAGTTCATCATTTTGCCTCGAATTTTTTCCAGGGTAAGCAATCACCATTATACCCTAGGTTCGCTTTTCTGGCGAATTTTAGGTCTTATTTGGTACATTTAAGCCATTTTTGCATTTACGGCATTTACTGCATATATATACATATATATATATATAGTAATACTATTCATCACCCAGGATGCATAATAAGTAATTCTTCGCCCGAGGTAATCTTACGGTCGCTTCATAAACAAATTACGTTTGGAATACAAATAGTAACATTCATATTGATTCACTACGTAAAATTTGGTATAAGAAAACAAAAAAATAGGTTATAAGACCAGAAATATCGCATTTTATGTATGTTTTACACTATGTTTTTATGTTTGTAATTTTACGTAACATAAAATATTTTTTACAGCGAGTATATATTTTCTTACGTTCTCTTTTTACGTATGAAATAAGACAAAATATACGAGACCTAAAAGTACAGCGCATTGATGTCAAAATAGAGAGGGGGGTGAAGAATAACTATACCTCACCCAGGGTGTCAAAACCATGCTGCAACTACATGTGGGTATTAGCAAGATCATTTGTGTGTCGCTATGCAACTTTTCATTCATTGTCCGAGAAATGGGGAGAATTTTCAAACATTTCGGCCATGAGGTGTGCCCACCGGCATAGGCCTTGTTGGTATTTTAATTATAGGAAATGCATATAGAGTCTTAAAATCATGAACATCAGTGTGTCACCGTGGCGTCCTCTCATGAAACCATGGAAATTTTTTGGTAAAGTTTGGCACAAGTTTTGATGATCGCTCATTAGAAACCAGAGCATCTCACAAGAAGGATCAGAATTTCCAAAAGGAGACGCATCAATTCAGACTCCAATCGTCGGTGACTTCATCGTTCCGCCTCGAAATTTTTTCAAGAGTAAGAAACCACCAACATACCTTAGGTTTGATTTTCTGGCCCATTTTAGGTCTCGTTTGCTATATTTAAGCCATTTCTTGCATTTACCATGCATTTAGTGCATATAAAATCAAAACCCTACTACAACTACTATGGGTGTTAGCACAAAAGGTGTACAAATCATTTGTGTGTCGCTTTGCGAGTTTTCATCCATTGTCCGAGAAGCGGGGAGAATTTTCAAACATTTCGGCTACGAGGTGCGGCCACCGGCGTAGGCCTTGTTGGTATTTTAATTACAAGAAATACACATGTAGTCCGAAAATCACAAAAATCGGTGTGTCAGCGTGGCGTGCTCTCACGACACCATGAATTTTTTTTGTTAAAGTTTGGCACAAGTTTTGATGATCACTCCTTGTAAACCAGAGCATTTCACAAGAAAGATCATAGTTTCCAAAAGGAGACATGGCAATTCAATCTCTAGTGGCTGGTGACTTCATCGTTTCGCCTCATAAATATTTCCATGGTACGCAATCACGATTATACCACGGGTTTGATTTTTCTGGTGCATTTGAGGTCTTGTTCACTATATTTAAGCCATTTTTCATTTATCATGCATTTTTTTTGCATATAAACCAAATCCCAATCTCAATTGCATGTGCTAACACTACAAAAAAAAGACACATCCGTGACATTTTGGGCCGAACGAATTTTTTTCCTGTCATACTTATGACACTTCTATGATGATAATTGTGACAAAACCAGGTATCATCATAGATGTGGTGGGCTCCTACTTCTATGACAAAAAATCATGACAGAAAATGGGCTTTTCGTCCTGGGCGGGCCGGAGACATAGCTGCATGACATTCTTTGGGCTGTCCATGATGGAAAAGCCGTGGTAGAAGCGAGGGCAAGGAAAATATCGGGGTGTTCTCGGTTACGGTGGGTGGTCGGGGCCAAGCGATGCACGGAGGTTTACGCGTTTCTCTCGTACACGCACGCGCGTGGGTGCGAGGCGTTGGGCTCTAATTGAACCCGAGCGAGGCGTTCGCCTACTGAGCCCGAGTGATTGCACTACAGGTT
Organism: Triticum aestivum; assembly: GCF_018294505.1. Taxonomy (NCBI): domain Eukaryota; kingdom Viridiplantae; phylum Streptophyta; class Magnoliopsida; order Poales; family Poaceae; genus Triticum; species Triticum aestivum. The sequence continues at coordinate 330,740,836 of NC_057802.1, read as the reverse complement.
ATGCGTTACTGAACCCGAGCGATCGATCGATGGCTGTTAACTGAACCCGATCGAGCGATTCCTTCGCTACTGCTGCTAACTGAAGCCGATCGACGCTGCCTCTGGATGAATAGTGAGCGTTGCTGGGGGGTTTGGATGAACAGTTCCCGATGGGGTGGATGAACAGGACCCCGTGGTGTTGCCTCTGGATGAACAGGACCCCGATCGATAGAGCCGGTTGGGGCTGGATGAACAGGACCCCATGGAGGGCTGGATGAACAGGACGACCCCGTGGAGGGCTGGATGAATAGTAGACGGTAGAGGGCTAGATGAACAGTAGCCCGTGGAGGGGTGGTTGTACAGGAGCCCGTGGAGAGGGCTGGTTGAACAGTACCCGGTGGAGTAGCGCGCGGTGGAGGCTGGATGAACAGGAGCCCGTGGATGAACAGTCGCAGGTGGAGGCTGGAGGAGGTCGACGGTGGATGAACAGTAGCCCGTGGAGGCTAGAGGGGATCGACGGTGGAGATGAACAGTTTCTCGTGGAGTCCCGTTTTGCGGTACGACACACCCCTCCCGATGAACAGGACCCTCGTTTCGACCGTAGCGCTCCAACACAAGTCTGTTTCCTCCATTTTGCGGTACGCCACACCCCTCCCGATCAACAGGACCCTGTTCCGACTGTAGGAGGTCCAACACAAGTCCGTTTCCTCCGTTTTGTGGTACGCCAGACCCCTCCCGATGAACAGGATCCCGTTTCGAACGTGGCCGGTCGAACACAAGGCCGTTTCCTCTGTTCTGCCATACGCCAGGCCTCGTTTCCATCGGTTGTTCCGTCCAAGCCCTCCCGATGAACACGACGACGCATTCCGTTTCGACCCAGCCGGTTGGCTCCCGATGAACACGACGACGACGTTGTTTCTCCGTTCGGACCCAGCCATGTACACGAGCCCTGGCCGTACGTATGCGCGAGTAGGTGTTCGAGACCCCGCCCGTATGTACATACGTGGCCGTATTTTCTTTCTTGCACACTGGCCGTTGTACGTATGTGTACATGCTACATGCGTGCCTCTACTACGACATGTGGGCGCTCTACATCGACCAGTATGTACGTACACGTTCGCGACCAGAATGATAACGCTACGTACGCTTCGACCAAGGGGGTCCCGACTGTCGGGCACTTCCTTGCGTGCGAAGATATAGCTGGTGGGTCCCAGCAGTCAGGGGGCGAATCGTTTTTTTTCCCGGACGCACTTCCTTGCGTGCGAAGATGTAGTTGGTGGGTCCCAGCAGTCAGGGGGAAACGTTTTTTTCGCGAAATACGGTGGCCCGTCCGTGGGTCCCCGATGTCAGGTGCAGGAATAATTATTTTGCGTGTAATAAGGAGGCACTTCCTTGCAGCTGCCGTGGACCCAGCTGTCAGCCTCTCCATGTACAGTACTCTTCCGATGGAAGTCGATCGTTGACTACATTGACCACGCCGCGCCGAGAGCACCAAGGCGGTGGACGACGGCGAGGCCTAGGAAGGGGACGCCGCGGAGCCGGGGAAGACGCGACAGTGGATGCCCACGCGGAGAGGAGTACGAGGGTTCACTGGTTCGGCTGTGTGTGAGGCTGTCGTCGCCGCAGAATAACAGGGGGTGTGGGTGAGTAGAGGGATGGCCTGGCCAGCGGTGGGAGTAGTAGGGGGCGGTGAGGCCTCCGCGGCATCGCAGCCGGCCACGGGAGGCAGGAGCACGAGGCACGACCGACACTCGTTTGTGCGGCTAGAGCAAGAAGACCAGAGGTTGAAGATGCACTACAGCCGTAGGACGGACATCGTACGGTCACTGGAGCTAGAATCGTTCATATTGACTAAGTTGACAAAGCCCTCCGTCCCCATCAACTTAGTTGGCCCACAAGTCAGCCTCCCACTATTGTGAGTCCCAGCTAGCAGGGGGTATTCATTTTTTTGTGCGTAATAAGGAGGAACTTCCTTGCGTGCGAAGATATAGCTGGTGGGTCTGACCTGTCAGTGGCGGGAACATTTTTTTTCACGAAATACAGAGGCCCTTCCGGTGGGTCCCAGCTGTCAGGTGGAGGAATCATTATTTTGCGCGTAATAAGGAGGCATTTCCTTGCGTGCGGCCGTGGACCCAGCTGTCAGCCTCTCCACGCACAGTCTACTTCCGATGGTGTCGTTCGTTGACCACGTTGACCACTCCGCGCCGAGCGCATCCAAGGTGGTGGACAACGGCGAGGCCTAGGAAGGGGACGACACGGAGCCGGGGAAGACGCGGCAGTGGATGCCCTCGCGGAGAGGAGTACGAGGGTTCACTGGTTCGGCTGCGGTGTTAGGCTGCCGTCGCCATAGGGCCTGGCTAGCGGTGGGAGTAGTAGGGGGCGGTGAGGCCTCAACGGCAGCATAGCCAGCCACTGGAGGCAGGAGCAGGCGGTCTCGCCGGCGCTGGTTTGGGCGGCTGGTGCAAGAAGAGCAGCGATTGAAGAAGCAGTAGGACCGTTCGATTCAAATCCAACGGTTACTGCTGCTAGAATCGTTTCTTGACTAAGTTGACAAGCCCTGCGTACGCGTCAACTTAGTAGGCCCACATGTCAGCCTCCAACCGGTGCGCCCCAGATGTCAGTGGGAGGAATCATTTTTTTCATGTAATAAGGAGGCAGTTGATTGCGTACGGCCAGTCCAGCGGAGGGAGTAGGGTGGGCCGGGGAAGCCTGCGCGGCATCACAGCGGGCCACAAGAGGAGGGAGCAGGCAGTCCCGCTGGCGCTAGTTTAGGTGGCTGGCGCTAGTTTAGGTGAGAGATTGAAGAAGCACGTCGGCCGTTGGATGGATATCCAACAGTCACTGTTGCTAGAATCGTGTTTTGACTGACAAAGCCTTGCGTAAACAAGTCAGCCTCAAAATCTGTGGCGTGTACAACCCATTTGCTATTATTTTTATAATTTTTACTCATTTTCTAATTCATATGGAATTTATTGTAGCCCGTTTTCCATTTTCAGAATTGCTGCCCATTTTCTGGTCAGTACCAGGGTTAAAAAATTTAACTAAATATGTGCGAAATATTGAAAATTCGCAAATTTTTGTTGGGGAACAAAATATTCTTAATCCAAAAATTAGTAGCCATACTAAAACAAAATTAAAAATAAATTAGTACTATGTCATGTTAAATCCAATGAAGTACTCCCTCCGTCCCAAAATTCTTGTCTTAGATTTTTCTAAATACGGATGTATCAAGTCACGTTTTGGTATTAGATACATCTGTATCTAGACTAATCTAAGACAAGAATTTTGGGACAGAGGGAGTATACGATATCAGTGAAGAACAAAAACAAAAAAAGAAACTAATATCCCATTTGCTATAATTTTTTTGGAATTTTCAACCCCTTTTGATATTACTTTTAACAAACACTGACCATACTCTTTGGCCAGGCCGGAATGCATCCCTCCTCGTCTTGAAAGATTTGCAGCCTAGTAAGTCGGAGAAAGCAAATAGGCCTAGCTTGGGTATTCTTCAAAAAGAAATACTGGGCTACCTATTTTCCCAAAGAAAAAACTGCTGGGCTGGTCATGTTGTTAGACGGGCCACAGAGACCGCACAACCCAGTTTATAGCCTGCTCCTCCGAATTACTACTCAAAAAAATTGTGCAATTCTGTTGTTAATTGACTATACGTTGAAAATGGTGTGGGTCCCAGATATTAGCAGGGTGGATTAGAGTAAAAAATGAGGGGTTCATCTGAGTAGTAAAAGAGGCGCTTGCTTGTGTTCGGGAGTGGACTGTCATACTCACAACTACAGTCCTCTCCCGATTCACTATGTTGACAGGGACCGTTTCGAAAAAAACTATGTTGACAGGGCCGGACGGCGGTGCCGCGGCGAGCGCACCAAGGCGGAGGATAAAGTGCTGTCGCCAATGTGCTGGGCTGGGTTGGACATTCTTATTGAAATACAAAAATGGACCGGAACTATTTACGACGTTGACTACGATTTGCATGGGTCCGCTGGTTGCAGGAAGAAAATGCTGGGAGAAAGAAGACTGGTCGCTATCTTTGCCTAAGAATAATATCGACTGAATGTAACGACACTATCATAGGAAATAATATCCTCCTATTAAATCCTGAATTTAAAGAACTGGTGCATGAGCATTTAGCTTTATTTATTTATTTACTTATTTATGTTTAGGGGACCATGAGCATGTACCTGGGCCGGATTCATGTGAGAGCCTCCCTTCTAGTTAATTATGGGCTCCTCTATTGGGCCTTCATCAATGGGCTGCATGTTATCAACAAGTGGAAAATGTGTTCCATACGAAAAATAGTATGCGCTACGTACGGTACGGGGCACTAAAGGATCGAACCGTGCAATGACTTCCAAAACATTGTGTTTGTCATTCTAACAACACATTTATTCAACCAACAGACGAAATATACTACTGATTGTATGTTGAAAACAGCAGCAGCAGCCAGGGCTGGGGGGGCAACAGAAGCAGTAAGCAGGCCAGAAGAGTGAAGACGCAGCTCTCTCTTCCAAACCAAACATCAGCCATAATTACAAAAGGGCTACCAAAAAAGAACAAGTGTATGCATCAAACTAAATAAAGATCCTACTACACCAAGTGTATGCATCTAACTAACTGGCTCAGTTAGACGTTACTATTTATTAAGCTGTGGAGATTGGCTGACGGCTTCAACCAGATGGGTGCCTGACAGGGGAAACTCCAGCCAGCAGGTCGAAGTCTGATACTTGCGACCCTCTCTCCTACTTTGGGCTGCAGAGCATGGTGGCACATATCAGGGTATGGTGCATGCAGAGACGCATGGTACGCTGTGTACACACAGTTTTACCTGATGAACGAAACTGCGCTGCCATCATGATCCTTGCCGTCGGTTATCTCCTGGTTAATCAGATAATTCAGTCCGACAAATAGAGAGCGTGTACCAAGGCTACTTACCAACCTCCAGTCAAAAATTCTTGAAGGCCCAGAGAAGCTGGGATCCTGCTCAAAGACCTTGCAGTGAATATGATTGTATTTCGCGAAACAACACGTCCGGTACGTGCGAACGATCATCAATCGTTCGCCATCGTCTGATCGAGCCAGGAACCACCTGCAACTGCCATGCCGCTTTTCTTTGAAAGGTTCTGGGATTAGGAAGGGTAGGGACACCAGGCGGCCTACAACATCATATCAAGTTGGAGTCAAATAAAAAAGGGCTCTTGATGTAGTCAATCTTAAGAACAACATGTTATGAGCATGAATATTTTTTCAGTAAATGTTGACAGTAATATAAGCAAGCCATCATGATATCATAGGAAAGTAACATACTGCTGTAACAGCCGTTTGTAGAGATGACTGGAGTAGGCCAGCAATACGTCCAGCCATAGAAGGAGTCGACAGCGTAAATGAAGCCCTCGTGTTCAATGGCATCAGAGAACCATGGAGGATGTATGATCCTGCGATGGACGTACAGATTTATCCACCTACTGCAGTGACCTGTCAGATAGGCGAGACCGCGGTTGAAGAACGCAATTAGCCTGAAGTCTTTATAATTTGCTGATCTTGTGGGTACTTGGCAGATTACAACCTTGAGCAAATCAAACTTGGTATCATGTTGGCTACTGTAAGATTCCAAGTATTCTGGGCCGCGGTGCCAAAGCAGTGAAGTGTTAATCAAAGGAAGGGGATCAATCGCCGGGTGTAGACCTCCACGAGCATCCAGCTACCGCGACCGTTAACGAGCACCATCCAAGATGTGTTCATGCCGCCCAGTACATACCGTTGATGTAGTTGAGGGTGACAGGGATCGGATCGCAGTCAAGGGGGTTGATGCTCGCCACCCTACGGTCGTTATGCTACGTGACACGCCATTTCTAAAGATCAGGCGGCATCAGCAAGCAAGGAGCTGGCTTAAAAAGCTCCAGCCTGAGGGCTTTGAGTAAACGGTACAGCCCCAACAAGCACGCGGCGAGCGGCATGGTACTAAGATTGTCCACACGCGAAACAATGAGCTTTATTACCTCTGTGGGGAGCGAATTCCAGCCACTCTTTCGGCGGACGCTGCTCGGTTCTGCCATTGTTAGTGCTTGGGTTTCGGACGAGGGGGAGGCGCCTTAGCAAGGATGGAAGATTGTACGAGGGGGAGGCGCCTTAGCGGGGATGGAAGAGCGGACAAAGATGGAGAAGCAAATATGTGCTGCGGGAAGTGGACAGGTGATGATGACTACATCACGCCGCTTGACTTACGAGACACATACCAATAGCATAGGGTCATATCGAAGTCAGACAACTTGCTTGCGTGATCACAGTACTGGTACTCCCTACAGTACCTACTACTATGCCCTAACTTGCTTGAGTAGAGTAGTAGTGGAGTAGGACTCTGCTCTACTACTAGCACCGGAGGAGTAGTATATTCTAATCTAAAATAGTTACAAACTTCAATGCCCGAGCGTGGAACGACTACGAACCGCCATCGGTGCTAACTCCAATCCCCAGCAAATGTTCGCTGGGAGACATGGCAGTTGCAAACGCCCGCGACACAGTTATAGTACATGTGTAAGGGTGGCGGTTTTGTCAAATACTATAGCTTAAAAATAGGCCACCGTCGAATGGAAATCTGACGGTTACGTGGGATTTGCCAGGATTGAGCTCGTGCCGAACAATCGCCAGATATCATTACTAAAAAAAGGTTAAAACACTCGGGGCTATAACTTGCACTGGCTGACCACTTACAATGATACTAACATAGTTGTAATATGGTCAAAGACCGTGTCTACGTGGTGTTTGGAATTATATGCAAAAAATTAGCAAGATGCCCGTGCATTGCACGGCACACCATCATCACCAACTCGGTTTTTTCTCTACTCCTACTCCTATAAAAGACTCAGTTGGTGATGATGGAGGCGAGGAGGCGTGTTCAGCCAGGCGTGCAGCGGACGGCGCAGTACTATTCGATTTGTTATAAAAAACAAAGAAGAGTAGTGGAGATAGAGATAAGAGTAGAGATAGAGACTTAGGCCTTCCACTATGTAGGCCAAAAGCGGTGCTAAATTTGCTTTCTGGGTATTTGGCACTGATGCCCTACATTGCCCAAGCGATGCCAAACAAAAATTTCTGGGCACCGGAGCACCATCTACTACTTCGTGTGCTACTCCTGCGCTCCATTCGGCGGCCGCAACGTCCCCTAAGCCACTCCCTCCTGCGCTCCATTCAGCGGGCGCTGTTGAAATTTGGGGAGCGCATTCTGGCGACTGCTGGCAGCCACGACTTCACCGACGATGACTTCTTCCCCGACCTCGGCAACCTCTTCGTCAACGACATGGGCGACAACCTCAGCGCCAACGGTGCTGCTCCCGTTGCACCGTATGTGTTTCTGTCCTTCCTGTTCGAAATCGTGGTAGAATTCATGTTTCTACTCTGTATCCTACTAGATTCTATCTTTTCATCTACTATGCTAGTCCGCATGATTAGTTTAATCTCTGTTATAGCCGTCATGATTTGTTTTGTGCTTATTCGGATTAAATCTCGTAGTAACTTGCTCATATATTCAACTGACGCAACGTCCCCTACAGCCACTCCCATTTCATGGACGGCCTAGTCGATGCCTCCAAGGAGCCCTTCGTCTACTGCTACGAGTGCCTGATGCCATTTTGGGGCTCGCCGGCAGACATCGTGCATCATCTCACGGATGTGTGCAGCGGTCACTACTGGCCCTTGGCGGAGAACATCAAGTACGAGACGTGCTACCCGTTCACCATGCCGGATCACCGCCGCCTGCTAGTCTCGGAGGAGGACAACAGCGTCTTCCTCTCTTGATCGTGGGCACTGGCGAGGCCCGCGCAGGCCGCCGCCCCATCTCTGTAGTGTGCGTCAGGGGCGACGCCACTGACGCTGACACTGACACGAGGCCGATGTACGGGTGCGTGCTCACTGTTACTACCCCTTCGAGGTACATGGGCGGCGACACCGGCTCCATCATGCTGACTAGGACTGTGCAGAGCTGGGACCTTCCCGCCGATGTGGACATGGAAGAAACATGGTATGATTTACCCCCCAACGCGGTGCACGGGGACTCCAAGGAGGTTCACCTGGACATACACATTATCAAGTTAAATGTTGATCATTAGTCTTCGCTCAGTGTAATCCGCTGTCTAAGTATGTGGAGACTTCCATGCATGATCTTACTCTTATTGGAGTATCGCGCATGAATAAAAGTGTATCCATTTATAGTTTAGTCTAGAATCTTCCTTGTATGAATTTTTACTACAGTAGTGGTGAAAGACTTACTATGAACCATTTCTTACATCTCCTCTGCCCCTTCCAAGTCATCCTGATTTAATCCCTCCATCTAGGTGTATAAGGGCATGGTAATAATTAATAGTATAGCCAACTATTGACTATAAGAAAGTGCCATGTTATCTGTAGCCAACATGTATAACAATTGATACTCAAAAACTAATTCTTAAAGATCATTTCTTGCAAAGCACAATAAGTGTTATTTCTTCACAAGTTTTGGATGCAGGTTGAAGAGTTGAACGCTTTTGTTTGCAAAAGATACCTTTTTATCTATTTCACCCGGATGTTTGTGAGCTCTAGAGATGACCCCCACATCCTTTGTCAAAATAAACAACTCCCCGATCAATGCATTTCACTCTTCCGTGCAACGCACGGGCACCTTACTACTATAGATTAGTACGGCCAAAAATTGAACTAACATTATATATAGTACGATAAATGCCGATGGATGTCACCTAAAATTATATCATTGAAAACTATGTTCAAATACGAATCCAATGATATAGTTTTTGTTGACATGCACTAACATTTTGTCAGTTAAATCTTCAGTCAAATTCAATGGGGGACTAATAAACCACGACCGATGTAGTACAAGTGTAGAGGGCAGCGCTGCACGGGAGTCTCACTCTCACCCCGCTCGTGGCGCGGCAGTAAAGCGGACAAGCAACCATCACATCCCTTTGCCTTTTTTGCATTTCATCTCTCTGCATTTACTTTCTCTGGTTCATCTCACACACTTGATCCCTAGCTACTACTCCTAGTATCCCTAGCTACTACTCCTAGGGCCAGTTCTTTTGGCGGCTTAAAAACTAAGCCGTCTCTTCCCCGCTATTCCCATAAGACTAGTCACAGCGGAGAGTAACATTAAGGCGCCTCACTCATTTATTTGGGCTTCTAAACTACTACTAGTACCTCCGTCCTGGTTTATTCATCACCATTGTAATTTGTGGTAAATTTTGACCAAAGATTTAACTGATAAAATGTTAGTGCATTGTGACATGCACAAACATTTCATTAGTTAAATTTATGATCAAAATTTGACACAGATTACAATGGGGACCAATAAACCAGGATGGAGCTAGTAGTAATAGGATTACTACTAATCTAGAAGCCTAAACAAACTGGCCCCTGGTACTCCTACTAGTAGTACTAGTACTCAAGTTGGAATTCCAATTGCACGACACAACTTGTTAGGCAAAAAATTCGATACAGGGTGTAGGAAGCGGTTTGGGAATTTGCATGCCTTTCCGACCAGTGAGATACTCCATACAAAGTACGACAGAGAAATAACCACAGAGAAGGATGCTAAAAGTAAACAATCAAACGAGCATTTTGCATTTGTTTTGCATTGAATCGTTTCACAAGCTTGACTAGTGTTGTTTTTCTACTTTTACAAAAACCGCATCGTAATGTTAAAACGTGCATTTGCACGTACATAAGTAATAGTAGTACTCCCTCTGTCTAGGTGTATAAAGTCTTCCCTCCTTCTTGGTCACGGTGCACAACCAAAGATGACTTATTCACCTGGACGGAGGGAATAGCACAGTCTACAAGCATATATAGAGAGAGACGTGTAGTGCGATAGTATATAGTAAAGTTTGTGCTATATGCACCTACTTACAAAATGCGTACGGATACACAAGGTTTCCAAACTTTCCCTCTTACATACTTAATTAAGGACGCTAATAATTCCTGAACGTTCGGGATTTATCATTTGCATCCCAAAACTAATGAGATCACCTAACGAAACTAAATTATACTCCTACTAAAAGCCACGACGCTCGCAGGAGCGCTTGCGGCGCGCCACGAGTGCCCTGGTGCACGGCCGTTTCCCAGCGTGCCAACACAACGCCTCTTCCTCAGCCTCGCAACTCGCGAGGTGCTGATTGGCGGCTTGCCAGCGGGCGAGCGCGATCTCACCGGTGTGGTGATCCGGCGCCAACAGGTACTCCTCCTAGCTGGAAGCGTGCACCCGGTCCACATACCGCCAAGCATAGATGAGGCGCTTGGGCCCGACTGCACTCAGGGCTTTGGCACGGGCATCCTCCGCCACCCTCACGGCCCTTGCACGAGCCTTCTGCCAAAGAGCCAATTGCCTGACTCTCTCGGACGCGACATAGACCTGCCATGCAGCTTGCCCCGTGGCGCGCTTCTCTTCCTCGGCCTTCTTCTCCGCCTCTATTTTGGCGTGCTCTGCCGCTGGCAAAGCCTCCCACATGGCGACATCCATTTCTTTCCAAAGCTCCTCAAGGCTGGGGGGCTCGGCGGGCGGCGCGGCGTTCTCCTCGTAGCGGGGAGGTGACGCGTCCTCCGACACGCGTGCTAGCGAGATTTGGAACGCCGACGCGTCCACTTCAACGCGTCGCGGCTAGGAGTGGAACGCCGATGCGTCCTCCTCGACTAGTGGCAGCGAGGAACGGAACAGCGACGCGTGACCGTCCAGGTGGTGCAGCGAGGGGCACCTAGGGCTTGGGAGGGGCGATGCCATGGTGGTCGACATGAGAGGGAGGGGGAGGAGATAGCGATGAACGTGAGCATTCTTCCGAATGCCGTGGGAGGCGCAATATTTATAGCGAGCAATGGCACACCTACGTAAGATATGGACTGAGCTGCACTGACTTAACTGCAGGTCCAGTTGCGTCACTGACATGTGGGCCAGACCCCTGTTGGGCCCATATGTCAGTGACCCAATGCATCTGCAGTTAAGTAACTGAAGCAGCGTCCCGGAAGAAATGTTGCGTGATTAACATTACAGCTATGTGGGCATATTTGTTGTAGTAAATTACGGGGGAGGGAATGGGTGGAAATATTGCTGGTCACAACGGATTGGATGAGCGCGAGGGAAGGAGAGTCATGCATGCAGATTTTTTCCACACGGGGTGGAGTGGTTGGACCGCCGGAGGGAGAAGGAGAGCCTGGTAGGCATATTGTTTCCACACAAGGAGAGGAAAAGATTTGGAGATGAACGGGCTTCCTGCAGGTATGGGGAACGGTGCATAATAAGTCATCTTGCATGCCGGGCTAGGTATAATCTCAAGTCATTAAAAACATACACGCCCCACACATGTTCATATTTCAAGGTGCACTAAATTATTGCATGCGCTGATTAAGGCTGGCCATAATGGTGGTATCTTAGCTGGTATCATGCACACGGGAATAGCAAACATGCTGATGTGGCAAAGAATTAAAGAAGAGAGGGGGGTTAGAGTAACTAGTGTTCATGCATGCATTGGTAAACACTTTTTTGTGAAGAACGACATCATTAGTTGAGTACTTTTGTAGACTACAAAAACTATTCTACCGCCTCTATCTTGCTAAGTGTAGGTGAAATTTTTGAATCGAGCCCATTAAACTAGAAGGGAGGTAGTAGTACTCTAATAGCTAACCTTGTTGTGATGACAAGATAGGACATGGCACGCACCTGGACGGAGGAACTAGTCTGCATTGTGCATTTAAGTTTTGTCTAAAGTCAATGTACCTCTACTTTGACCAAACTTATAGAAAAATGTATCAACATTCACAATGTCAAATCAATATTTTTATACTCATTATAAAACATAGTTCTTATACTCATTATAATCAGTATTGTAGATATTGATATTTTTAGTATAAATTTGGTCAAACACTTTGCAAACGGTTGACGGAAGTAAAAAGGACCAGAGGGAGTATCATGCATGCGGAGTAGACAAAAAATTGCTCATTTATAGTCGGTCGAAGTCTCAAAGGGCGTGACCGCGCGAGGGAGGCGAAGGTCGTGGGAGGCGCGACGGTTGACGGAATTAGTGAAGTTACCCACGCGCCGGCATGGCGTGCGAACAGGCAGAAGCGATACCGTTAGGCCTACGATATGGGTCTAGTAGACATGACATCTAGTGGATCCCGCATAGTTCTCGAGAACTCTTTGGGGGCTTCCAGCCGTTTATCCACCGGGCAAGCAAGCAACCCCACACCGTTCGCACGCCCTACTCGTCCCCGTCTTCTACTAGTACAGTACCTTACAACAGTTCGCTCCCAGTCGTCCCGTCCTTTCACATTACACCAGTTCAACTTCTCCTAACCCTCCTCCAAAATCCATGGCCTCCCAAATCTCCATGGTCGCCGCTGAGTACCAAGTTAGAGCCATCACCGGCAATGAGTTCATGTCATCTACACACGTGGATCCGTGACGGTGAAAGCATGCCTTGCTCGCTTCCTACACATGTTTAACAGTTCAACGAATGAGTGGGTCGCTGGGCTAGATGTTGAGTACACCATAGTCCTGCAAAGAGAGAAGATTCTAAAGGAGGCAGAGAAGAAGAAGCCCGCCATGATCCAGGTTTGCGTACATAACCTGTGCTTGGTCTACCACATATGCCATGCCGACGTTGAGTGCCAGGATTTTAAGAACTTCCTCACGGACGAAAGAGTGAAATTCGTTACTGTAGACTTTAGGAACGACATGGATGTCCTGGGTCGGATAGGCCTCGTTGTAGGCCAGCCCTTCGATCTCCAGAAGGCAAGCCTGGTGTCCTCCTCTCAGCCTTCAATGCTGACCCTGGCAGCAGCCATGATCGATCCTTCGTACGCTAAACTGAAGAAACCTCACCACGAGTTTCATCATGCATGGGAGTCGAAGACATTAGATGAAGATCACATCCTGTATGCAGCAATGGATACCTACCTTTGTTTAAGTATCTACAAGGGTTGGATGAAGAAGCAGAGCCCAGTGTCCGGTTCAAGCAAAGAAGCGTTGGCGAAGAGGAAGAGGAAGAGGGACGAGGACGAAGTCGAGGACGTGGACTCGGACTCCGAGTAGGTGGCAGTGCCGTCGCTCATGCTGGTTCTACTGCAGTGTCAAGCGGACTAGTTGCTTAGTTTATTTTCAAGGGTGTGTTGTGCTGAGGCCCCAGCAGAACTATGTTTATGTTATTTCTCGTTATTTGAACTCTTTAGTACGTACAGTAGTACAAGTAGGATGTCTTACTACTGTTCTTCTTGCAGTTGGTACTACTGCTCGTATCTTCGTGTTCCTACTGTACTTAATACGTTCGTACTAGTAGTATAATTTGGGTCAGTCGATTTGTGAAAGAAGTTCGACGGAGCGAAGGAAGAAGACGGCAGAGAAGCTAACCCAGTATCTATATTAGGGTGGCAGGGTGCCCATGATCTATCTTATGAGTGTTGGGTGTGGAATGCAGTTCGCCGGAAAAAAATGGATCATGCCCGGGGTTAAATGGATGGCGGGGGTGGGGGAGCATGGCGGTTCAGGGGAGGGCGCGGCGGCGGCGGCAGGCGGTTAGGCATGTGGCGGGCTGAGAGTATGAACCGTGCATCAATTTTGGAGGTTGAAGAAGCCCTTCTAGCCATCCATGTTGCATCAAACGGCTCACAAGAGTCGACTAACCCAAATTGCTCCTTCCGATTGAAGGATCCACGTGGCATTCAACGTCTCGAAGGTAGATTCCGCGTCTGCACCCGGTTTGCGGGCTCGACGCGCGCGTGACCGGCTTCCACCGCGACAGCCACCATGCGCGCCTCCTCCGCGCAGGCGGAGACGACAATGACACGCTAGTTCCTCCTCGCCGGCGTGCTGGAGCACGCGCTCGTCCTCCTCTTCGTATGCTGCGTCCATAGACGCGGCTCCACCAGCTGCTCGCGTGCTTGGCAGCGCGGCGGCATCGTGAGGAGGGACTGCAGACGACATGAGCGGGCGAGCCTTCGGCTTCATGGCACAGGGATGGCGGCGACACGGCGGTGATGGCTGAGAAATTGTTGGCCGGAGCAGGCGGGCGCCAGCATGCGCAACGGCGGGGCGGCATATTGATGAGTGCGCATATGGGAGCTTAGTTTAGTTTTATATAGGGTTGGTCAAACTTAAAAGAAAACCGTACTAGTACACGTAAACATTAGACTTAGGCAACGCTTTTATTAGTTACCACAGCCACGATACGGAATCCTGTGCAAGCGCGTGAACCGCGGCCGCGTGGTCAATCGAACGGTGTGTCACCGTGTCGCGCTCGAAGGACATCCACCGAACCTTTTTGTGTGTGTGAAAACAATCCCCGAATATTACTCAACTTATTTTTCTTGGAAAAGTTCTTGACGCTACAATATTTCCATATATTTGAATTTAGCTCCAGTTCGTGTTTATTTGGATTTGGATGTTTTAGGTGCGCCCTAGTTTTTTAATACTGATTTTGTGTGTGTGACTGAGAGAGAACGTGTGTATGTGTCCATATGTGTGTTGTGGCGGAAGGGCAATGAGGAGACGGTGTGCCTGTGATAGAGACATAGAGAGGTGTGAATGTGCAAATGATCATGCATGAGTGATGTGACGCCCCCGATTCAATCACACACTAATCATACGCGCAAACGTGTACGATCAAGATCAGGGACTCACGGGAAGATATCACAACACAACTCTAAAAATAAAATAAGTCATACAAGCATCATAATACAAGCCAAGGGCCTCGAGGGCTCGAATACAAGTGCTCGATCATAGACGAGTCAGCGGAAGCAACAATATCTGAGTACAGACATAAGTTAAACAAGTTTGCCTTAAGAAGGCTAGCATAAACTGGGATACAGATCGAAAGAGGCGCAGGCCTCCTGCCTGGGATCCTCCTAAAGTACTCCTGGTCGTCGTCAGCGGCCTGCACGTAGTAGTAGGCACCTCCAGTGTAGTAGGAGTCGTCGTCGACGGTGGCGTCTGGCTCCTGGGCTCCGGCATCTGGTTGCGACAACCCGGTAGAAGGGAAAGGGGGAAAAGAGGGAGAAAAGCAACCGTGAGTACTCATCCAAAGTACTCGCAAGCAAGGAGCTACACTACATATGCATGGGTATATGTGTAAAGGGCCATATCGGTGGACTGAACTGCAGAATGCCAGAATAAGAGGGGGATAGCTAATCCTGTCGAAGACTACGCTTCAGGCCACCTCCATCTTGCAGCATGTAGAAGAGAGTAGATGGTAAGTTCACCAAGTAGCATCGCATAGCATAAAACCTACCCGGCGATCCCCTCCTCGTCGCCCTCTTAGAGAGCGATCACCGGGTTATATCTGGCACTTGGAAGGTTGTGTTTTATTAAGTATCCGGTTCTAGTTGTCATAAGGTCAAGGTACAACTCCAAGTCGTCCTGTTACCGAAGATCACGGCTATTCGAATAGATAAACTTCCCTGCAGAGGTGCACCACATAACCCTACACGCTCGATCCCATTTGGCCAGACACACTTTCCTGGGTCATTCCCGGCCTCGGAAGATCAACGCATCGCAGCCCTACCTAGGCACAACAGAGAGGTCAGCACGCCGGTCTAAATCCTATGGCGCAGGGGTCTGGGCCCATCGCCCATTGCACACCTGCACATTGCGAGGGCGACCGGAAGCAGACCTAGCCTAGCAGGCGTTCCAGTCCAATCCGGCGCGCGCCGCTCAGTCGCTGACTTCACGAAGGCTTCGGCTGATACCATGACGTCGAGTGCCCATATCTTTCCTGCATAGTTGGTTAGTGCGTATAGGCCAGTGGCAAGACTCAGATCAAATATCAAGATCTCGTTAAATGTGTTAGTTATCCGCGAACGCCGACCAGGGCCAGGCCCACCTCTCTCCTAGGTGGTCTCAACCTGCCATGTCGCTCCACCACAAAGTAACAGTCGGGGACCATCGGTAACCCAGGCCCACCTCTACCGGGATGGAGCCACCTGCCCCTTCAGCCCCCATCTCCGAACAGTATCATAGTAATGTAACAGTATAAAGTATATAGCATATGCCCGTGATCACCTCCCGAAGTGATCATGGCCCAGTAGTATAGCATGGCAGACGGACAAGTGTGTAGGGCCTCTGATGGAACACTAGCATCCTATACTAAGCATTAGGATAGCAGGTAAGGTAACAACAGTAGTGGCAAAGACAGGCTATGCAGCAGAATAGTATTAACGGAAAGCAGTAACATGCTACACTACTCTAATGCAAGCAGTATAGAGAAGAATAGGCGATATCTGGTGATCTGGGGGGCTTGCCTGGTTGCTCTGGCAAGAAGGAGGGGTCGTCAACACCGTAGTCGAACTGGGGGCCACCGGCAGTCTCGGTGTCTACCGGAAAGAAGTAACGGAGGGGGAATACAATAAATAACAGAGCAATCAAAGCATCATGGCGCTAGAGGTGACCTAACGCAGTACTAGGTGCTACTGGCGAAGGGGGAAAACATCCGGGGAAGTATTCCCGGTGTTTGACGTTTTCGGGCAGATGAAACGGAGGGGGACGGTTGCATGTTCGCTATGCTAGGGGCGTGTGGCTGACAAACGGACTGCGTATTCGGAACCGTCTCGTCGTTCTGAGCAACTTTCATGTACAAAGTATTTTCATCCGAGTTACGGTTTATTTTCTATGATTTATCAAAGTTTTATGCATTTTTGAAATTTATTTAATTAATTAACTCGAACATTATCCAGAACAGTGAAAGGTGATGTCAGCATGACATGACCATGACATCAACAGGTCAACCCAGCTGACCAGAGTCAAACCTGTCCTGTGGGTCCACTAGGGCCCACCTGTCATAGACTAATATGTTAATTTGGTTTTAATTAAGCAGGATTAATTAAATTTAATTAAACTAGACTAATTAAGTTAATTAACTAATTAACTATTATTTATTTTTTTATTCTTTTTCTGCTTTTCTTTTTCGTTCTAAAAAAGGGGGGTCGGGCCCTAGTGGTCAGTGGCCAGAGGCCTTAGCGGTCGGGCTAACGGGCACGAGTGCGGTTGCGGGCAGCGGGCGCCGGGCACCAGGATCTGGCGCAGCCCGGCTGGCCCTGGATGCCGGCCGGGACGGAGCAGGCCGCAGGGAGGCCGCTGGGCGCGGGCGCGCGCGCGGCGTACAGGCAAAGTAGGAACGAGGCAGCGCGGCGCATGGGGACAGGGGGCGCGAGCGCAGCGCTGGCGAAGCAGAACAGCTGAAGCCGGGGGTGCGACGCGGGCTGGACGAGGAAGCAGCGGGACGGCGCGGCAAGCGCGAGCGAGCAGTGGCTCGCGACGGGTGCGGGCGTGCGTGGGTGCGCGCTGGGGCGAGCACAGAGGGGTCGCGGGTCAGCGCGCGAGCAGCATGGATGTCGAGCGGGGTGGGAACGACGTTGGGCGCACGGACGAGCGCATGATGAGGTGACGCATGAGAGGGAGGGAAGGAGAGGGGGGCTCATGGGGGAAGCCGTAGGGGACTAGGCAGCGAGCTTGGGGAGGAGCCGGGGACGTCCGGCGATGGGGCAGCGAG
>NC_057802.1:330715207-330723017 GCF_018294505.1 Triticum aestivum | reverse complement strand
AGTGGGGGAACGAGTGGAGTGGGGGTGGTAGCGGTTTAGGGTTTGGTCGTGTGGGGGGATAAGGGGGACCGGGGTGGGCCGGCCTGGCGGCCCGTCGGCCTGCTGGGCCGAGGCCCAGATGGGGGGGGGTTCCTTTCCTTTTTTTAAGTTTTGTTTTTCTTTTTATATTTTAGGATATAATTATTTTAGTTTTGTAAAACACATCTTTAGCACCTAGATTAGCATATCAAGTTAGACCAGTGCCATAGAAAGTTTTTAGTGCCCAATTAAATTATTTTAAAATTATATTAACTATAAAAGATATTTACTTAATTGTTTAACCTACTGTTTTAATTATTTTAGAGCCTTTAAACATTTTATAAAAGTGGGGCTTCTTCATCACAATTACCTTTGCATTATTTGGCACAACCCGGACATTTTAGTTTCATTGTTTGAAAACTTTTGTTGTTTGCCTTTAATTCAAATTTGAATTTGAATCGGTTTGCACTAACGTGAGATTAACAACAGTAACCGCGATGACGTGGCATGATTAACAGGGAATTACTGTAGCTTAAATATCCGGGCGTCACAATTCTCCTCCACTACAAGAAATCTCGTCCCGAGATTTAAGAGGGAAAGTGACGGGGAAGGGATTTGGTTACGAAATTCTAACGAGTCATCTAGGTCTTGGTTGCTCTTCTCAAAGAGGTCGATCCATTACGTGGGTGTCTTCATTTCTCTGCTTCGGGTCATCATGACGATGTTGGCATCCTTTCTTCGGGAGCTCCATCGTACTTACGAATAGGAAAGGGGCAGCTTGACAACGATAGAACGCTACCAGGGGTAATCATTGGGGGTTATCCCACGAATGAACATATGAGTATCTCTCGAGTTGAACGAATAAAACATGCCGAGAGCAAAGTAATATGGTACAATAAGAAGTTTCAAATGGGTGGACAATCGTTCGATGACTGACACAAGGTGTGAAAGGGGTACAGAGTAACGAGAATAAGTATTATGTCTGATACCAGAATAGATCACTAGGAAGGTGGCTCGCGAATTACACACGAAGCCAAGCGTGAGGAATAACCTTGGAAACGGGGGGTGTACACGAGAGTCAGGTTTCGATCCTGTGGAGCTGTGGGTTATGGGCCCACCATGTGGGTTAAAGTAGAAAGGGGGCTGCCATCTTGCACGGTCATGATAGCAAGGCATGTCAGAGGGTAGCCTGTCAGTTATGTCGGCAACAACATCGATACCAAGGGCGAGGGACGAAGAGAACCATTTTCCTGCTCGTTGAATGAGGCAGACCAATAGGCAAAGTTCTCATCCATCGGTGGCTACCGGAATGTCATCAACAACAATAACAGGGTCTTACTGACAGAGTGGTACAACGAGGTGCTTACCTAAGCAGGGAAATATTACTGCTTATATCATATAGGTCACAAGAAAGGTTAAACAAAACAATGGAAAGGAAAATGTGATCATCAGATTAAACAGAAAAAATGGAATGGAAAATGTGTTTAAACACATATTTCAAGGGTATATCCTTCCCAAGGACAAGCAGAGCAAGATATCCATGACAGGATAAAAAGTAGAAAACTCTTTAGGTAGGGGAGAGAAATTTCATGACATTACCCATACAGTGGTGTTTGGATAATTGATAAGGAAAATTTAGCATTGTGCATCAAATGTTCTTTGTTGAAAATTAGAGTACCACAGACATGCTTCGAGATAGCATTAACATGTTCTTCAAGCAAAGGTCGGACTTTGGATACACAAAAGGATCCATCAGGAATGACTTATAGAATAAGTCTTACAATTTCCTCATAGAAGAATGGATAACCTTGTTTAAAAAGGAAACTATAACAATAGGTCCTCCGGCCAGGTGTGTTAGGAATGACATCACCTTACCGGGTCATATAAAAGACCAATGTTATAACTCTTGGAAATATGTTCCAACCATCACATCTGACCAAGATTCAGATCTGATTGGTGTCAGGTACCTCAGACTCAGGATCCTGAGACAAAAAGGTGCGACACGAATTGACGAGAAGACATCATAAGATTCTCGGGAAATGAATTATGGAAGCGAGTTCCGAAACAAGAGTTCATCAGCGAACCAAGGAGAGGATGAGGAGGTGGCTGATGGACTCAGCGACAAATCATCGAGATTTCCAAAGGATAGATTTCCACAATTATGTGAATAAGGAGATAACATTTGCTAGATCAAATGGTATAATGATGTATGCTCGAGGAAAACCTACACAATGAAACATTGGTTGAAAGATGCACCCATAATATGGGCTTAGGTAGCATGATCAATGTTTAGAATGGTGATTCAATAACCAATACACAAAGAATGAAACTATCATTCATTAACTTACAAGCAATAGGGTTGCTAGAAGTTTTGAATTTTACACCTCACAGTCCATTTGTCGGTATTCCGGTCAGAAGCAACACAGGGACCAAGAAATTGATGTAGAAGGCGAGAAGTATTACTTGTATCAAGAATGCTTAAGAGGTGGTGAAATTTTCACAACATTTTTGATATACAAGATGGTAATACTCCAAGGTAGGACATAAGATAATTTGGATGGCCAGGAACTCAAGGTATAGCCACAACACGAACAAGTTTGTGTTAAACGGAAGGCAATAAAGTGGTCGGATATAATACAAATCATCGAGGGCAAGGACGATATCTCTTATCATGAATTCGATTGATATCCTGAAAACGCTCAGAATGTTGATGATGATCACGACACATTTGTCGAGAGGTTTCATGAAGTTGTAATCGGTCGGCGATGACATCAAATCAAAGGAATGATGAAGCGAAAGGTTATTGGAACCAAGGGTACGACGCCAACTCGGAATCAAGCTTGTTGTTCAAGGCAAAATGATATGACGAGGAAAGTTGACGTAAGCTTAGCTCACCGTCGAAAATTGTGCTTCGAGAAGAAGGAGCAGGTAGCACAGTTAAAATTTAGACGATAATGATATAGCCGATTAGGCTATGAACGACTTGAAGGATTAATAAGCTCATAAGCAACGAAGATACTTAGAGTTATTGAATCGGAGTGCGGAATTGATTCACTTATCGGTGTCCTTGAGTGTCTAACAACTCAGAACCCAGGGGAAATTGGACTCGGTGAGAAATAATACCCGAAGAAGAACTCATAAGAAGTAATATGGTTCTGTGATATTATCGAGATACCACGGGGTAATACTCGAAGGTAGATCATAATAGAGGTTGGACGGGTGCATTGATCTGTAGAGGACAAGTGGTTTTAACTTGTCTGAGAAATTGAATCAAAGGGGAACAATATGGTCAGAATCACATTTGTACATGATCAAACCACTGATACAAGCACTTATAACAAGGGGGTAACTATTTTGCGAGAAGCTTCCATGATAAGATTTGCATCGTGTCCATGGGCATGAACGCAAAGTTCAAGGTCGACTCCCACTTCTTCAATGCATAACCTTTCATTCACTTCTCGCGTTTGATGAAGTTGCAGTGTTGAAATTTTATCTGGCAAAATACCAGAAGAGTATGACTCATGAAAACTTTTGAGTTCACACATATTATGGAAGGCATAGGTTCAACCCATCGGGGGATCGTGGAAACATATACCACAAGCTTCAATAGTAAATATCACCAGCTCGAAAGCAAAGCATGGTTGGCCAAATCAAGGACTATGATTTACCAAAGGCATTATGTATCAGGGAAAGAACTTCCAAAGTGATTGAATATGAAGGACGTTGTCGGATAAAATCCAACAAGGTTCTGATGGTCCATAAAGGATCTGATGTGAGTATCGGCTCACAACTAGAGGAAGAATCAATGCAAAGACATTTGATTATAGAAACAACTGAGTAACTTAGAGCTCAATTGCAAAGGAATTATGATTTACAAAGCGAAGGATCAGAAGTAGACGCTCTGATCAAGGATGGATAAGTTCAATATACTTAGGGGCACAATCAACGACAATTTGATTGGCGAGAACCAGCTCACGTTTAAAATGACGTCTAAGCTGGAAGGATGAATTCTAGGATCTGATTGAGGATTGCGAGCATTCGCAACAAATTGAATCAACGGACTCAAAATGATAATGACAAGAGATGCCATAAGATTATAGACTTATGGGATTAACCATAATGCAAGCAAGTAAGAATTTCAAGAGCAATAGGCTACTCAGGATTTTTGGAAGTTCAAATAGTATTTTGAAGACTTTTGTGAAATACATGAATCAACTAGGGATGAGCAAATATCCGGTGAGTGCTAGAAATTATCCATAGTGGTATTCATGTGGCAAAGAACAGCAAGGCAGTAAGCTCAAAGGATTCTCGGATCAACAGAGAGAATTTCGGGGTATCTTGTAATAACAAGATCAACTGGGAAGCATCGTATGAATGGCGAGTATACATGGTTATCCACAGGGGTTTATCGATGGAAGGGAATTGCAAAAGCGATGCCATAAAGTCTCAGGAGAACATCAGAGAGTATCTTCGGATTCTTCTGGTGCAGCAGACGATCATCTGTAATAAGGGGCTCTCTGGGAGAAAGTATTATCGAGAACCTAGAGTTAGAGTTAGTAAAATCGTTTAACCCGAATAGAAGAGATGTCAGAGTCCCAGAGTATAGGTTGAGGAATAAAAGATCCTACTACCACCCAATGGCGACGTGTGCCCGTAAGACACACAACCATGTTAGTAAAAGTTTTGCAATGTCTAGACTCGACTTCGGCCAAGGAGTTGGAAAGGGGGATTCCTACAGGCAGTCGGCTCTTATACCAACTTGTGACGCCCCCGATTCAATCGTAAACTAATCATATACGCAAACATGTACGATCAAGATCAAGGACTCACGGGAAGATATAACAACACAACTCTAAAAATAAAATAAGTCATACAAGCATCATAATACAAGCCAGGGGCCTCGAGGGCTCGAATACAAGTGCTCGATCATAGACGAGTCAGTGGAAGCAACAATATCTGTGTACAGACATAAGTTAAACAAGTTTTCCTTAAGAAGGCTAGCACAAAGTGGGATACAGATCGAAAGAGGCGCAGGCCTCCTGCCTGGGATCCTCCTAAAGTACCCCTGGTCGTCGTCAGCAGCCTGCACGTAGTAGTAGGCACCTCCAGTGTAGTAGGAGTCGTCGTCGACGGTGGCTTCTGGCTCCTGGGCTCCGGCATCTGGTTGCGACAACCTAGTAGAAGGGAAAGGGGGAAAAGAGGGAGAAAAGCAACCGTGAGTACTCATCCAAAGTACTCGCAAGCAAGGAGCTACACTACATATGCATGGGTATATGTGTAAAGGGCCATATCGGTGGACTGAATTGCAGAATGCTAGAATAAGAGGGGGATAGCTAATCCTGTCAAAGACTACGCTTCAGGCCACCTCCATCTTGCAGCATGTAGAAGAGAGTAGATGGTAAGTTCACCAAGTAGCATCGCATAGCATAAAACCTACCCGGTGATCCCCTCCTAGTCGCCCTGTTAGAGAGCGATCACCGGGTTATATCTGGCACTTGGAAGGGTGTGTTTTATTAAGTATCCGGTTCTAGTTGTCATAAGGTCAAGGTACAACTCCAAGTCGTCCTATTACCGAAGATCACGGCTATTTGAATACATAAACTTCCCTGCAGGGGTGCACCACATAACCCAACACGCTCGATCCCATTTGGCCGGACACACTTTCCTGGGTCATGCCCGGCCTCGGAAGATCAACACGTCGCAGCCCTACATAGGCACAACAGAGAGGTCAGCACGCCGGTCTAAATCCTATGGCGCAGGGGTCTGGGCCCATCGCCCATTGCACACCTGCACGTTGCGAGGGCGGCCGGAAGCAGACCTAGCCTAGCAGGCGTTCCAGTCCAATCCGCCGCGCGCCGCTCAGTCGCTGACGTCACGAAGGCTTCGGCTGATACCACGACGTCGAGTGCCAATATCTTTCCCGCGTAGTTGGTTAGTGCGTATAGGCCAGTGGCCAGACTCAGATCAAATACCAAGATCTCGTTAAGCGTGTTAAGTATCCGCGAACGCCGACCAGGGCCAGGCCCACCTCTCTCCTAGGTGGTCTCAACATGCCCTGTCGCTCTGCCACAAAGTAACAGTCAGGGGCCGTCGGGAACCCAGGCCCACCACTACTGGGATGGAGCCACCTGCCCCTTCAGCCCCCATCTCCGAACATTATCATAGTAATGTAACAGTATAAAGTATATAACATATGCCCGTGATCACCTCCCGAAGTGATCATGGCCCAGTAGTATAGCATGGTAGACGGACAAGTGTGTAGGGCCTCTGATGGAACACTAGCATCCTATACAACGCATTAGGATAGCAGGTAAGGTAACAACAGTAGTGGCAAAGACAGGTTATGCAGCAAAATAGGATTAACGGAAAGCAGTAACATGCTACACTACTCTAATGCAAGCAGTATAGAGAAGAATAGGCGATATCTGGTGATCATGGGGGGGGGCTTGCCTGGTTGCTCTGGCAAGAAGGAGGGGTCGTCAACACCGTAGTCGAACTGGGGGCCGCCCGCAGTCTCGGGGTCTACCGGAAAGTAGTAACGGAGGGGGAATACAATAAATAACAGAGCAATCAAAGCATCACAAAGCGTAATATAGCAATACACGGTGCTAGAGGTGACCTAAGGCAGTACTAGGTGCTACTGGCGAAGGGGGAAAACATCCGGGGAAGTATTCCCGGAGTTTGACGTTTTCGGGCAGATGAAACGGAGGGGGACGGTTGCATGTTCGCTATGCTAGGGGCGTGTGGCTGACAAGTGGACTGCGTATTCGGAACTGTCTCGTCGTTCTGAGCAACTTTCATGTACAAAGTATTTTCATCCGAGTTACGGTTTATTTTCTATGATTTATCGAAGTTTTATGCTTTTTTGAAATTTATTTAATTAATTAACTCGAACATTATCCAGAACAGTGAAAGGTGATGTCAGCATGACATCACCATGACATCAGCAGGTCAAACCCACCTGGCCAGAGTCAAACCTGGCCTGTGGGTCCACTGGGACCCACCTGTCATAGACTAACATGCTAATTAGGGTTTAATTAAGCAGGATTAATTACATTTAATTAAACTAGACTAATTAAGTTAATTAACTATTATTTATTTTTATATTCTTTTTCTGCTTTTCTTTTTCGTTCTAAAAAAGGGGGGTCGGGCCCAGTGGTTAGTGGCTAGAGGCCTTAGCGGTCGGGCTAACGGGCACGAGCGCGGTTGCGGGCAGCGGGCGACGGGCGCCAGGATCTGGCACAACCCGGCTGGCCCTGGACGCCGGCCGGGATGGAGGAGGCCGCAGGGAGGCCACTGGGCGTGGGCCCGCGCGCGGCGTACAGGCAAAGTAGGAACGAGGCGGCGCGGTGCACGGGGACAGGGTGCGCGAGCACGGCGCAGGCGAAGCAGAGTAGCTGAAGCAGGGGGTGCGACGCGGGCTGGACGAGGAAGCAGCGGGACGGCGCGGCAAGCGCGAGCGAGCAGTGGCTCGCGACGGGTGCGAGCGTGCGTGGGTGCGCGCTGGGGGCGAGCACAGAGGGGTCGCGGGTCAGCGCGCGAGCAGCATGGATGTCGAGCGGGGTGGGAACGGCGTCGGGCACGCGGACGAGTGCACGATGAGGTGACGCATGAGAGGGAGGGAAGGAGAGGGGGAGCTCACGGGGGAAGCCGTAGGGGACTAGGCAGCGAGCTTGGGGAGGAGCCGGGGACGTCCGGCGATGGGGCAACGAGGATCAGGGCAACGGGGCGACTCCGGGCGAGGTGGCGGGCGGTGCTGGAGACGACGAGCGGCGTCTGCGCGCCGGGGTCA
>NC_057802.1:330706089-330715029 GCF_018294505.1 Triticum aestivum | reverse complement strand
GGCGAGAGAGAGTGGGGGAACGAGGGGAGTGGGTGTGGTAGTGGTTTAGGGTTTGGTCGCGTGGGGGGATAAGGGGGACCGGGGTGGGCCGGCCTGCTGGGCCGAGGCCCAGATGGGGGGGGTTCCTTTCCTTTTTTTAGTTTTGTTTTTCTGTTTATATTTTAGGATATAATTATTTTAGTTTTGTAAAACACGTCTTTAGCACCTAGATTAGCATATCAAGTTAGACCAGTGCCATAGAAAGTTTTTAGTGCCCAATTAAATTAGTTTAAAATTATATTAACTATAAAAGGTATTTACTTAATTGTTTTACCTACTGTTTTAGTTATTTTAGAGCCTTTAAACATTTTATAAAAGTGGGGCTTCTTCACCACAATTACCTTTGCATTATTTGGCACAACCCGGACATTTTTGTTTCATTGTTTGAAAACTTTTGTTTTTTGCCTTTAATTCAAATTTGAATTTGAACCGGTTTGCACTAACGTGAGATTAACAACAGTAACCGCGATGATGTGGCATGATTAACAGGGAATTACTATAGCTTAAATATCCGGGCGTCACAAGTAAGACATAGACAGATGTCGATACGTTGTGTATACATGAGAGAACGGTCTTCTATTTTACTTGTGTGTGTGTGTGTGTGAGAGAGAGAGAGAGAGAGAGATAGAGAGAGAGAGAGAGAGAGAGAGAGAGGAGCATCCGTAACACAACAACCATCTCTCTTGATTTGTCTGTCCCTCGCACGATCGCATGTAACACATGCATCAACGCGCACATTTTGACACTCTCACCCGGCCCCTTCCCACCTCAAGGCCCGCACATCGCTCTCTATCTCGCACGCACAATCTCTTCGTGAATACCCAGTTTAGCATGTAGCTTTCCATCACATACACACACATTTCTCTCCTTAGGTTTGTTTTCTCTCAATATCTGACACACACACACACAGCACACACACACTCCCCCGAGCACACAATTCATCCCCATCCAAGGTTATATGGTGACCACTCTCGCTTGTGCTTATCTGCACCCCAGCATGCACAACACCTCAATCTTCAAAGAGGGCATCGAGGAGATCGAAGACGGCGACCACACAACGCTAGATAATGCGGGGCCATTTGGAAGCAGGATGATGTGACGACGGCTGACTGACTCCTCCCCCACCCTCTCTCTCTCGCACAAAATTACCAACCCCTCTCTCCCCCGCACAAAATTATCAATCCCTCAACCCACGAGATCCTTCCCCTCTCGTCCATGTTTTTCCAGCTCTCTCATCAAACCTGTTGTCTCTTCTCCTTCCACATGTACAGAATCCGGATGCACACGCATCTCACGTATATTACATGTCTCCATCTTTCTCACAGACCTAACTTCTTCCTCTCTCTTTCTCTCTCTATCTCTCTCTCTGTTTCGTTAGGTTTGTCTCCTACTCTCTCGTCCACATACATACAATCTTTCCCGCCCTATCTGCTCCATCTTCGCAAGCTCTCTCTGCACATTTCATTCACACAATGGGATATGCTCAAAATGTTAATTTTATAATGGCTGATGTAGAGTTATTGTTGGTTTTGTTGCATCCTACAAAGTAATAACTATGAAATGCATTTTGATTGTCATTTGACTGGGATTATGTGAGTTTGAGCATGTTGTGAAGTACTATAGACCTCGTATACATCTTGGAATTCGACAACGATTGTAACTATTGAATTGTATAGACCATTACATTCGAAGTCAGTAGCCTAATATATTTATTTCACAAATGATTAATTCACTACATACTAAGAAAACAAATGTGTACTCCCTCCGTTTTTATTTAAGTCCACGTATTAGCATTGGTCAAAGTCAAGTTTTGTAAACTCTCAGAAAGTTTATAACAAAAAATATTAACATATACAATAACAAATAAATACCATTAGATTCATTATTGAATGTACTTTCACATTATACATATTTGTTATGGTAAATGTTTATATTTTTCTATAAACTTGGTCAACCTTTAGGAAGTTTGACTTCGGTCAAACCTAATATGCAGAGTTTACTAGTACTACTCACTAGTTGCTTAGCCGAATCCCCCAACATGCCACACGGGGAGTTCAGTGTCACAAAATTTTGAGGTCGGCGGGAAAATCTCCCGCGGCCCTGATTCGAGCAGTGGGAAGTTACCATCATAGCCTTCGGAACAGGCCTACAGATGACGGTTGGTAGGGGCTGTTTTCGTAACTTCAGGTTCACCCTACCCAGCCAACCCCACCCCGGCACCAGGAGTAGTACACCTGAATACTCCCCATTTTCTATCCCCATCGCAACATAGACTTCTCCACGGCACCACAGCCTTCGTGCTCCTCCCCTTCTACATCGGCGCACTCGTCCACCGTAGCGCATCTGCCTCATCGACAACCTCGTACGCCACACTGGAGCCAGTCCACCATCGTCGTCGTACATGGAGCCTCTTCCCCGGTACCGTCTTCCACGGTCTCGGATCTGCTTCCCGGAAGCCGATGCCAAGCGCAGAAGCACCACCGTCATTGTCGGCCATGACTCACAGAGGCCGCCGCGACCATCGTTCTCCTCCTCGATTGGTAATGTGTGTATTGAATCACTTAGCAGTACATGTGCAGTTCCAATTTTGTTCATACCTACCCTTCAAATTTCCTGGGTGCTATTGTTCCTGTAAAAGTAATTGGTTATAGCCTCCATTGTCCAATAGAATATCAGCTTGTAATTGTGCGTCGCTCCTGTATCGCGTTGTGCTTGGGTAGGTTTTTCATCTGCAACCAGTAGTGTGGCAAATGATGGAAAGTTTTTTAAAACTAGCAAGATGCCCATTCATTGCACGCATGAAGATGCATTTGTATGAGTAGTTTATCTTGTGGGAGAAAAGGATGAACGAGAGAAGGCCTTATTTGCAAATCTGGAGCGGGGTGTGGGTATGTTTTTGCAAAATTGCCATTGTTTCCTTCCTATCTGTCAAATATAAATCGGACGGCCTATATTCCAGGATGGCAGGCACACCATCATCACCAACTCTGTTTTTTATAAGAAAAAAAGTAGAGAAAAGAAAGTAGAGAGTAGAGATAAATATTAAATATTAAATAAATATAACAGTAGAGAAGAGAGTAGAGATAGCAGAGACGTCGGGAAAGGATTGCGCCCGCGCGGGAAAAAGCGGCCGGGCGTGCGCTAGTTTTGGCGCGCGGTGTCCGGAACGCTTTGTAAAATCCAACGCCCTCCCACCGCTCTGTGCCTTGCCACCGCTCTCTCCCTGCTCTGTGCCTCGCCACCGCTCTCTCCCCGCTCTTTCACACCTCGCCGCCGCTGCGCCACCATGCCGCCGCATCACCGGGAAACTTGGGGATACTGCGGCATCCGCGCGCGCCCCTCCGGCGGCTTGTCCGTCGAGATCCGATTCCGTGGGATGCGCCTCGGCCTCGGCAATTTCGACACCGCCAAAGTGGCGACCCGCGCGTACGACGCGGTGGCCTCATAGAACATTGAACTTCCCCAACGTGCCAACGCGGGACCGGGCACAGGAGCTCGCGCCTCTGCCGCGGCTTATCACCGACAAGGATCGTCGCGACAACCGGAGGCGGGAGCACCGTCTTGGCATCGCCGAGATGGACGAGGAAGCCATGGCGTTGTGGCACCAACGCTTCCCGTAGGACATCATCAATGAGCGCGAGTTCTACGCGCAAAGGAGGGCGGAGAGGGATAAGAGGAGGGCGGAGCGAGCCGCCTATCGCGAGGACAAGCGTAGGCGAAAAGCGGATGGTCAATTCAACATGAGGCTAGGAGCAGCGTCGCCCTGGGAATCCGATGACGATCGGTATCTTCACGCCTACAGCCAGACGTCGGAGGAGGACATCACCGAGGAGGAGTCGGACGACGAGGAGTAGTTGAATAATCTATTTTTTATCTATCTATGATGATAACTATCCTCTACTCTCTAGTCTCTACTCTCTATCTCTACTTCTCGATCTCAACACTGTAAATGCTTTTTTAAAGCGCCGCGCGTTGCAATTCTATTGGAGATGCTCTAACATGGCTGACGAGTACTTTAATGTTGCCCACAAGATGCGTGAGTATTACTAGTAGTATATTTTTCTTCCCATGTTGAGATTTTAAAACCACGAGTGCGAACATGCAGAGGAGCAATGAAGACTAAACACGGGATATTGGGGACATCTTCAAGGAACGTGGCAAGTTAAAGAGGAGCTGCACCGAACCTGTAAAACGAGCTTTGGTAAGTAACACCCTTTCAATTACTTTCATTTAGCCTCGTGTTCTTCGATGTGTATATGTTCTAGTTTCTGTTTCTCTTAAGCCTCCTGTTCTTCGATGTGTAATAAGAAGAGTTTTAATCCTCCTAATGCTTTCTTTTTAGCTTGATGTAGGAAGTGGGTGTTCTCACCTTGTAGTCTGTTTTTATATTTTTTCCTTTTGAATTCACTTCTCCGAGTTCTGTTTATCTAGCTTCTACTAAATGGATCTAGGTTGCTCTAAGTATTGATCTAAAAAGGAAGTAACTTCATGTCAGGATGCAGTTCCTACGAGGAGGGAAGTATGGTCAACCTCGAGATCATGTTTCCAAAATGAGGCTGGATTACACACAAGGTGCCAGTTCCCTAATGATGCTGGATTAGACACAAGGTGCAAATTCCCAGATGATGCTGGATTACACACAAGCTAGGTGGAGTCGTCAGCTGTTCGTGTCCTCGGGCTCTAGTAAAGGCTGAAAGAAAGCGTACATCAGCCCTTGAGAATGTAGCTGAGTTCCTGAAGAATCGAAAAGAGCAATCAGATGCTCTCTTCACCCATGCCAAAGAAGAGATGGAAGAAGCCAGAAATAAGCTAGCAGAGGCAGAGCAGGCTAGGCATCTCCTGCTATCTAAAACTGTTGTCAATACAAAACTTCCTTCATAATAGCTAGGTTCAAATGTTTATCCAGTTAGCATGCCTGTTGTGATGTCCGACATTCCAAGTTCAACTTCCACATCAAACTCATGTTCACAGATATCTGCACATACATACATAATTTCCACAACCATGATTCACTTCAAAGCCAAAAAAATTTTGAGGAGAGTTATAAATAAAGAAAAACCTCTAGTTCCTGCTACCAGTGCGAGCACAACAAGTTTAGACCATGCGTAATTAATTATATTTTGGTCATTTTTTGTGTTCTAAAATGCCGGTCGGCTCGTGGAAGGACGTGTTGCCGGCACACGCGCGGATTCAATGAAGGCAAGCGGGGTAGTCTGAAGACGGTTGCATGCGGCGAGGAGGCGTGTTCAGCCGGGCCTGCAGCGAGTGGGGCCCTCTTGGCCGGCGCGCCGGTTTAATGTGTGCGCTATGAGAGGTCGCGTCCATGTTAGAGCAATCACTCCCTTCAGTCCTTTTTTGTTTGGTTATAACAAAATCTCGTTTTACATTCACATTTTACAAGTAAAATTCGTGGACAAACTTTGACCCAAAATACGGTGGGGACTAGTAAATCAGAACGGAGGTAGTAGTTTTTTTTTAATAAAAGAAGGGTTCCCCCTTCCGATTTTCATTACTGAAAACCAACATCTAAATCTAAACCATAGTATTTGCCCTAGAACTACCAGGTTCAACATCTCGCAACATAAACCCATACAACCATACGCCAAGGAGGTACGTAGTACTATGAATTCCATTTTCGCTCCATACCAATCGTTCTAAAAACTACTTAGTACTTATAACGTGCCATTGAAAATCGGAACTCTTAACCCCGCTAAAAAATGATATTTTAGATGTGGCTACTCGATCTGTGGCAACTGGCGAGCCACCGCCTCCAAGTCGTTCACCTGTGGTCCCGACCATCAACTCCTATGGATCAAATTATCACGCGAGCTGACTATTCCTACAAAGGTGCGCTCCACCACGTACCTGGTACCCGCGAATGCATCAATCGTGCACCTAGGGTTTTAGGGTTTATTTGTTAACGTTGCCTTTACGTAACACTCATGTGTGCGAGACAGCGAGAGACCGACTGCGTGAGTGCGCCTCTTCTCTTCGTATATGTACTCCACCGTTTGTGTGGTGTCCAAAAAATTATAATAACTACTAGCAATGTGCTAATACGTTGCCACACGATAAGAGTAGATTAATACATATTCACCGATTTGATAAAAAAAAGTCTAGTTTTGAAATACGTATATCACTAAAAATATGTTATGTTTCACTCAAAATATATTCCTTTGGCGGTTTTGATGAGATAAGGGAGGAATGTTGTTGGTTTCAAGATTCGAGAAGTGGTATATATCTAATTTCTACTCTTACTAGCAAGATGCCCGTGCGTTGCACGGAACATCAAGATCTTGTGGGAGAAAAGGATGAACGAGGGAAGGCCTTATCTGCAAATGTGGAGAGGAGTGCGGGTAAATTGCCATAGTTTCCTTCCTCTTCGCCAGATAGAAATCGTACGGCCTATATTGCAGGATCACAAGCCCACCATCTTCACCAACTCTGTTTTTTATCCCTACTCTTATAAAAAGCATAGTCGGTGATGATCGTGTACCTGCCATCCTGCAATATAGGCCGTCCGATCTATATCTGACGGATAGGAAGGAAACTATGGCAATTTTGCAAAAAGATACCCACACCCCTCTCCACACTTGCAAATAAGGCCTTCCCTCGTTCATCCTTTTCTCCCACAAGATAAACTACTCATACAAATGCATCTTGATGTTCCGTGCAACGCATGGGCATCTTGCTAGTTGCAAACATCCCATGTGGGTGGGAGAGGGAGAGAGGAGGAGGACGGAGTGCATGTGTGACAAAGACACAAAGAGTGTGTGTGCGAGAGGTATCTGCTTAAAATGAGGCGATAGTCTGTGTGTGCACGATCGAGAGGGCATGTCTCAAGAAGGGAAGAAAAATCACATAGATACAAGGAGCGGGAGAGAGACATGTATGCGATAGTGGAAGCACGAGTGAGCGGGTGTATAAACTAGAGGCTAGTCGATAAATGTTTGTGATAGAAATACGAGTCGGGGGTGCGAAAGCGAGAGTTTTGTGTGTGTGTGAGAGAGAGACGGTAGTCGGGAAGGGGAGTGGAAGCAGGAGTTGTGTGTGTGTGTGAGAGAGAGGGGGGAGTTTGTCTGATCGGTAAACAAATGAATAATGTCAGTCTGGGATAGAGGCAAAAAGGAGACCACAACAAATGTGGTGTCTACAGGAGAGAGAGAGAGAGTAATTTTAGTGGTATGAGTCATATCTAGAGACATATAGGGTGTGTTAGAGAATCCCGTAGAGAGAAAGACAAAGTGAAAGACGAGTGGAGAATGTGTGTGGCGGTGAAAAAGAAAGCTTAGGTACCTAGTGATACCAGAGAACGGTAGAGACGTGAGAGATAATGAAAACCGTGTAATATATAATGATAGGGAGAGTGTGACACTTCTCAAGGGAGACGTCGAGGGACCATGTTTGCGAGGATAGGAGAAACATGAAGTGAGCGTGCGGGTGAGATGGAGAAAAGAGAGTGATAGCTATATGAAGGAGCATGCATGCGAGAGAGATGGGCGTGAAAGGAGTGAACATAAAAGGGATTCAAATATTTGAATTCGAGATGATGATACATGTAATCCATACTCGAACCAAAATTGATCTATCAAACATGCATACTCATATGAATTCACGCGCATCTATGTTATTTAATATGTAGATATTACTGATCCATACATTTTAGTAGAACATAATTTGGTTTAATTTTTTTGAATTCAACCTTATGATTTTGAGATCATTGTATTTGTAAATCATATTATACATATAAAGGAGCAGAATTCTTTGTTGTGCTTTTGAAAGTATATATAAAAAATGATGTATATAGAATTTTATTCCAATCGAAAATGGATCCCGCCCAAAAAAATAGAATACAAACGGGATTCGAATTGAGTTGGCACGGTAAACGTGCACTCTGCAAAACTTGAACGAAGCGGGGAAAGTCGCAGTAGCCGCCCGAAACCAAAATCTGCGAGATGGAAATTACTACTGCCTATCCCTGCCACGCAAAGCCTATCTGCTCGATTTCTATAGGTTTCGATAGGGGTAGGTTTGTAATTTCACTCAAACATGACATAACCGCCTCTCACCCGGATTCATACACGGTGGGCACCAAAAACAAATTCTCGTCGGCAAATATTCGGTGTATGCGAGATTACCGTCATATCCCCAACCGACTAATATTGCTGTGATGTAGGAAATTTGAAACGGGGGCTAAGTTTGTAAATTTCCTCGCATTTGAGACAAGCGCGCCCTGAAGACATGGTTCCCCCCTTCCTCTCTACCTCAACTTCCCCATTCGTACTCTGTGGGCGCCAAAACACCCTCTCCACCCCAGCCTCCTCCGTCTGCCACCCCATCCACCGCCGTCCTCCTCCACCATGCCGGAGCTGATACCCCGACGCCGCCGTCCATTACAAGAGATCGACCTCTCTCATCCACGGCATCGGACCGGGATCCTTGCATCCCGTCCTCTCGCTTCATCCCCGCCGTCGTCCACCTTGTCGGTGCCGCTCCTACGACCGTCTCGTCCACCGTGCCCTGCCGCCACCGTCTACCCTCCTAGATCTGCTTCCACGCCGCCGACAGCCATCGCTACCGCAGCACCGTCAAATTCTCAGCAGATGCATACACGGCGCCGCACCAGAGGTGGTACTCTTTCGTATCTGCTCAACTTATTTATCACAGCAAGAAAATAGATCGCCACTTCTTTACTCTGATTTCTTGTCCATCACTTACTTGCTAGTTGAAAGAAAACATTGGTCGCGAAATAGCCTTTGTCCGGTTTGCACCTTCAGATCTGCCATGGCACGCTCAACACTATACTCCCAATGCTTATGGTTTTCCCCTTTTATATTCCACACTAGTTAAATCACAGTAGACTAAATTTCAAAATTGGGTCAATCGATTTTTCAGAGCTCG